>NC_137281.1:22500-25000 GCF_054371585.1 Giraffa tippelskirchi | reverse complement strand
TTAGGGTTAGGGTTAGGGTTAGGGTTAGGGTTAGGGTTAGGGTTAGGGTTAGGGTTAGGGTTAGGGTTAGGGTGTCGGGTTAGGGTTAGGGTGTCGGGTTAGGGTTAGGGTGTCGGGTTAGGGTTAGGGTGTCGGGTTAGGGTTAGGGTGTCGGGTTAGGGTTAGGGTGTCGGGTTAGGGTGTCGGGTTAGGGTGTCGGGTTAGGGTGTCGGGTTAGGGTGTCGGGTTAGGGTGTCGGGTTAGGGTGTCGGGTTAGGGTGTCGGGTTAGGGTGTCGGGTTAGGGTGTCGGGTTAGGGTGTCGGGTTAGGGTGTCGGGTTAGGGTGTCGGGTTAGGGTGTCGGGTTAGGGTTAGGGTTAGGGTGTCGGGTTAGGGTGTCGGGTTAGGGTTAGGGTGTCGGGTTAGGGTTAGGGTTAGGGTTAGGGTGTCGGGTTAGGGTTAGGGTTAGGGTGTCGGGTTAGGGTTAGGGTTAGGGTTAGGGTGTCGGGTTAGGGTTAGGGTTAGGGTTAGGGTTAGGGTTAGGGTTAGGGTTAGGGTGTCGGGTTAGGGTGTCGGGTTAGGGTGTCGGGTTAGGGTTAGGGTGTCGGGTTAGGGTTAGGGTGTCGGGTTAGGGTTAGGGTGTCGGGTTAGGGTTAGGGTGTCGGGTTAGGGTTAGGGTTAGGGTTAGGGTGTCGGGTTAGGGTTAGGGTTAGGGTGTCGGGTTAGGGTTAGGGTGTCGGGTTAGGGTTAGGGTTAGGGTTAGGGTTAGGGTTAGGGTTAGGGTTAGGGTTAGGGTTAGGGTTAGGGTTAGGGTGTCGGGTTAGGGTTAGGGTGTCGGGTTAGGGTTAGGGTGTCGGGTTAGGGTGTCGGGTTAGGGTTAGGGTTAGGGTGTCGGGTTAGGGTGTCGGGTTAGGGTTAGGGTGTCGGGTTAGGGTTAGGGTGTCGGGTTAGGGTGTCGGGTTAGGGTGTCGGGTTAGGGTTAGGGTGTCGGGTTAGGGTGTCGGGTTAGGGTGTCGGGTTAGGGTGTCGGGTTAGGGTTAGGGTGTCGGGTTAGGGTTAGGGTTAGGGTGTCGGGTTAGGGTTAGGGTTAGGGTGTCGGGTTAGGGTTAGGGTGTCGGGTTAGGGTTAGGGTGTCGGGTTAGGGTTAGGGTTAGGGTTAGGGTGTCGGGTTAGGGTTAGGGTGTCGGGTTAGGGTTAGGGTGTCGGGTTAGGGTTAGGGTTAGGGTTAGGGTGTCGGGTTAGGGTTAGGGTGTCGGGTTAGGGTTAGGGTGTCGGGTTAGGGTGTCGGGTTAGGGTTAGGGTGTCGGGTTAGGGTTAGGGTGTCGGGTTAGGGTGTAGGGTTAGGGTTAGGGTTAGGGTTAGGGTTAGGGTTAGGGTTAGGGTTAGGGTTAGGGTGTCGGGTTAGGGTTAGGGTTAGGGTGTCGGGTTAGGGTTAGGGTTAGGGTTAGGGTGTCGGGTTAGGGTGTCGGGTTAGGGTGTCGGGTTAGGGTGTCGGGTTAGGGTGTCGGGTTAGGGTTAGGGTTAGGGTGTCGGGTTAGGGTTAGGGTGTCGGGTTAGGGTGTCGGGTTAGGGTGTCGGGTTAGGGTGTCGGGTTAGGGTGTCGGGTTAGGGTGTCGGGTTAGGGTGTCGGGTTAGGGTTAGGGTGTCGGGTTAGGGTGTCGGGTTAGGGTGTCGGGTTAGGGTGTCGGGTTAGGGTGTCGGGTTAGGGTGTCGGGTTAGGGTGTCGGGTTAGGGTGTCGGGTTAGGGTGTCGGGTTAGGGTTAGGGTGTCGGGTTAGGGTGTCGGGTTAGGGTGTCGGGTTAGGGTGTCGGGTTAGGGTTAGGGTTAGGGTTAGGGTGTCGGGTTAGGGTTAGGGTGTCGGGTTAGGGTGTCGGGTGTCGGGTTAGGGTGTCGGGTTAGGGTGTCGGGTTAGGGTGTCGGGTTAGGGTGTCGGGTTAGGGTGTCGGGTTAGGGTGTCGGGTTAGGGTGTCGGGTTAGGGTGTCGGGTTAGGGTGTCGGGTTAGGGTTAGGGTGTCGGGTTAGGGTGTCGGGTTAGGGTGTCGGGTTAGGGTGTCGGGTTAGGGTGTCGGGTTAGGGTGTCGGGTTAGGGTGTCGGGTTAGGGTGTCGGGTTAGGGTGTCGGGTTAGGGTTAGGGTTAGGGTGTCGGGTTAGGGTTAGGGTGTCGGGTTAGGGTTAGGGTTAGGGTTAGGGTTAGGGTTAGGGTTAGGGTTAGGGTGTCGGGTTAGGGTTAGGGTGTCGGGTTAGGGTTAGGGTGTCGGGTTAGGGTTAGGGTTAGGGTTAGGGTTAGGGTGTCGGGTTAGGGTTAGGGTGTCGGGTTAGGGTTAGGGTTAGGGTTAGGGTGTCGGGTTAGGGTGTCGGGTTAGGGTGTCGGGTTAGGGTGTCGGGTTAGGGTGTCGGGTTAGGGTGTCGGGTTAGGGTGTCGGGTTAGGGTGTCGGGTTAGGGTGTCGGGTTAGGGTGTCGGGTTAGGGTTAGGGTTAGGGTTAGGGTGTCGGGTTAGGGTTAGGGTTAGGGTTAGGGTGTC
>NC_137281.1:0-20000 GCF_054371585.1 Giraffa tippelskirchi | reverse complement strand
TAGGGTTAGGGTTAGGGTTAGGGTTAGGGTTAGGGTTAGGGTTAGGGTTAGGGTTAGGGTTAGGGTTAGGGTTAGGGTTAGGGTTAGGGTTAGGGTTAGGGTTAGGGTTAGGGTTAGGGTTAGGGTTAGGGTTAGGGTTAGGGTTAGGGTTAGGGTTAGGGTTAGGGTTAGGGTTAGGGTTAGGGTTAGGGTTAGGGTTAGGGTTAGGGTTAGGGTTAGGGTTAGGGTTAGGGTTAGGGTTAGGGTTAGGGTTAGGGTTAGGGTTAGGGTTAGGGTTAGGGTTAGGGTTAGGGTTAGGGTTAGGGTTAGGGTTAGGGTTAGGGTTAGGGTTAGGGTTAGGGTTAGGGTTAGGGTTAGGGTTAGGGTTAGGGTTAGGGTTAGGGTTAGGGTTAGGGTTAGGGTTAGGGTTAGGGTTAGGGTTAGGGTTAGGGTTAGGGTTAGGGTTAGGGTTAGGGTTAGGGTTAGGGTTAGGGTTAGGGTTAGGGTTAGGGTTAGGGTTAGGGTTAGGGTTAGGGTTAGGGTTAGGGTTAGGGTTAGGGTTAGGGTTAGGGTTAGGGTTAGGGTTAGGGTTAGGGTTAGGGTTAGGGTTAGGGTTAGGGTTAGGGTTAGGGTTAGGGTTAGGGTTAGGGTTAGGGTTAGGGTTAGGGTTAGGGTTAGGGTTAGGGTTAGGGTTAGGGTTAGGGTTAGGGTTAGGGTTAGGGTTAGGGTTAGGGTTAGGGTTAGGGTTAGGGTTAGGGTTAGGGTTAGGGTTAGGGTTAGGGTTAGGGTTAGGGTTAGGGTTAGGGTTAGGGTTAGGGTTAGGGTTAGGGTTAGGGTTAGGGTTAGGGTTAGGGTTAGGGTTAGGGTTAGGGTTAGGGTTAGGGTTAGGGTTAGGGTTAGGGTTAGGGTTAGGGTTAGGGTTAGGGTTAGGGTTAGGGTTAGGGTTAGGGTTAGGGTTAGGGTTAGGGTTAGGGTTAGGGTTAGGGTTAGGGTTAGGGTTAGGGTTAGGGTTAGGGTTAGGGTTAGGGTTAGGGTTAGGGTTAGGGTTAGGGTTAGGGTTAGGGTTAGGGTTAGGGTTAGGGTTAGGGTTAGGGTTAGGGTTAGGGTTAGGGTTAGGGTTAGGGTTAGGGTTAGGGTTAGGGTTAGGGTTAGGGTTAGGGTTAGGGTTAGGGTTAGGGTTAGGGTTAGGGTTAGGGTTAGGGTTAGGGTTAGGGTTAGGGTTAGGGTTAGGGTTAGGGTTAGGGTTAGGGTTAGGGTTAGGGTTAGGGTTAGGGTTAGGGTTAGGGTTAGGGTTAGGGTTAGGGTTAGGGTTAGGGTTAGGGTTAGGGTTAGGGTTAGGGTTAGGGTTAGGGTTAGGGTTAGGGTTAGGGTTAGGGTTAGGGTTAGGGTTAGGGTTAGGGTTAGGGTTAGGGTTAGGGTTAGGGTTAGGGTTAGGGTTAGGGTTAGGGTTAGGGTTAGGGTTAGGGTTAGGGTTAGGGTTAGGGTTAGGGTTAGGGTTAGGGTTAGGGTTAGGGTTAGGGTTAGGGTTAGGGTTAGGGTTAGGGTTAGGGTTAGGGTTAGGGTTAGGGTTAGGGTTAGGGTTAGGGTTAGGGTTAGGGTTAGGGTTAGGGTTAGGGTTAGGGTTAGGGTTAGGGTTAGGGTTAGGGTTAGGGTTAGGGTTAGGGTTAGGGTTAGGGTTAGGGTTAGGGTTAGGGTTAGGGTTAGGGTTAGGGTTAGGGTTAGGGTTAGGGTTAGGGTTAGGGTTAGGGTTAGGGTTAGGGTTAGGGTTAGGGTTAGGGTTAGGGTTAGGGTTAGGGTTAGGGTTAGGGTTAGGGTTAGGGTTAGGGTTAGGGTTAGGGTTAGGGTTAGGGTTAGGGTTAGGGTTAGGGTTAGGGTTAGGGTTAGGGTTAGGGTTAGGGTTAGGGTTAGGGTTAGGGTTAGGGTTAGGGTTAGGGTTAGGGTTAGGGTTAGGGTTAGGGTTAGGGTTAGGGTTAGGGTTAGGGTTAGGGTTAGGGTTAGGGTTAGGGTTAGGGTTAGGGTTAGGGTTAGGGTTAGGGTTAGGGTTAGGGTTAGGGTTAGGGTTAGGGTTAGGGTTAGGGTTAGGGTTAGGGTTAGGGTTAGGGTTAGGGTTAGGGTTAGGGTTAGGGTTAGGGTTAGGGTTAGGGTTAGGGTTAGGGTTAGGGTTAGGGTTAGGGTTAGGGTTAGGGTTAGGGTTAGGGTTAGGGTTAGGGTTAGGGTTAGGGTTAGGGTTAGGGTTAGGGTTAGGGTTAGGGTTAGGGTTAGGGTTAGGGTTAGGGTTAGGGTTAGGGTTAGGGTTAGGGTTAGGGTTAGGGTTAGGGTTAGGGTTAGGGTTAGGGTTAGGGTTAGGGTTAGGGTTAGGGTTAGGGTTAGGGTTAGGGTTAGGGTTAGGGTTAGGGTTAGGGTTAGGGTTAGGGTTAGGGTTAGGGTTAGGGTTAGGGTTAGGGTTAGGGTTAGGGTTAGGGTTAGGGTTAGGGTTAGGGTTAGGGTTAGGGTTAGGGTTAGGGTTAGGGTTAGGGTTAGGGTTAGGGTTAGGGTTAGGGTTAGGGTTAGGGTTAGGGTTAGGGTTAGGGTTAGGGTTAGGGTTAGGGTTAGGGTTAGGGTTAGGGTTAGGGTTAGGGTTAGGGTTAGGGTTAGGGTTAGGGTTAGGGTTAGGGTTAGGGTTAGGGTTAGGGTTAGGGTTAGGGTTAGGGTTAGGGTTAGGGTTAGGGTTAGGGTTAGGGTTAGGGTTAGGGTTAGGGTTAGGGTTAGGGTTAGGGTTAGGGTTAGGGTTAGGGTTAGGGTTAGGGTTAGGGTTAGGGTTAGGGTTAGGGTTAGGGTTAGGGTTAGGGTTAGGGTTAGGGTTAGGGTTAGGGTTAGGGTTAGGGTTAGGGTTAGGGTTAGGGTTAGGGTTAGGGTTAGGGTTAGGGTTAGGGTTAGGGTTAGGGTTAGGGTTAGGGTTAGGGTTAGGGTTAGGGTTAGGGTTAGGGTTAGGGTTAGGGTTAGGGTTAGGGTTAGGGTTAGGGTTAGGGTTAGGGTTAGGGTTAGGGTTAGGGTTAGGGTTAGGGTTAGGGTTAGGGTTAGGGTTAGGGTTAGGGTTAGGGTTAGGGTTAGGGTTAGGGTTAGGGTTAGGGTTAGGGTTAGGGTTAGGGTTAGGGTTAGGGTTAGGGTTAGGGTTAGGGTTAGGGTTAGGGTTAGGGTTAGGGTTAGGGTTAGGGTTAGGGTTAGGGTTAGGGTTAGGGTTAGGGTTAGGGTTAGGGTTAGGGTTAGGGTTAGGGTTAGGGTTAGGGTTAGGGTTAGGGTTAGGGTTAGGGTTAGGGTTAGGGTTAGGGTTAGGGTTAGGGTTAGGGTTAGGGTTAGGGTTAGGGTTAGGGTTAGGGTTAGGGTTAGGGTTAGGGTTAGGGTTAGGGTTAGGGTTAGGGTTAGGGTTAGGGTTAGGGTTAGGGTTAGGGTTAGGGTTAGGGTTAGGGTTAGGGTTAGGGTTAGGGTTAGGGTTAGGGTTAGGGTTAGGGTTAGGGTTAGGGTTAGGGTTAGGGTTAGGGTTAGGGTTAGGGTTAGGGTTAGGGTTAGGGTTAGGGTTAGGGTTAGGGTTAGGGTTAGGGTTAGGGTTAGGGTTAGGGTTAGGGTTAGGGTTAGGGTTAGGGTTAGGGTTAGGGTTAGGGTTAGGGTTAGGGTTAGGGTTAGGGTTAGGGTTAGGGTTAGGGTTAGGGTTAGGGTTAGGGTTAGGGTTAGGGTTAGGGTTAGGGTTAGGGTTAGGGTTAGGGTTAGGGTTAGGGTTAGGGTTAGGGTTAGGGTTAGGGTTAGGGTTAGGGTTAGGGTTAGGGTTAGGGTTAGGGTTAGGGTTAGGGTTAGGGTTAGGGTTAGGGTTAGGGTTAGGGTTAGGGTTAGGGTTAGGGTTAGGGTTAGGGTTAGGGTTAGGGTTAGGGTTAGGGTTAGGGTTAGGGTTAGGGTTAGGGTTAGGGTTAGGGTTAGGGTTAGGGTTAGGGTTAGGGTTAGGGTTAGGGTTAGGGTTAGGGTTAGGGTTAGGGTTAGGGTTAGGGTTAGGGTTAGGGTTAGGGTTAGGGTTAGGGTTAGGGTTAGGGTTAGGGTTAGGGTTAGGGTTAGGGTTAGGGTTAGGGTTAGGGTTAGGGTTAGGGTTAGGGTTAGGGTTAGGGTTAGGGTTAGGGTTAGGGTTAGGGTTAGGGTTAGGGTTAGGGTTAGGGTTAGGGTTAGGGTTAGGGTTAGGGTTAGGGTTAGGGTTAGGGTTAGGGTTAGGGTTAGGGTTAGGGTTAGGGTTAGGGTTAGGGTTAGGGTTAGGGTTAGGGTTAGGGTTAGGGTTAGGGTTAGGGTTAGGGTTAGGGTTAGGGTTAGGGTTAGGGTTAGGGTTAGGGTTAGGGTTAGGGTTAGGGTTAGGGTTAGGGTTAGGGTTAGGGTTAGGGTTAGGGTTAGGGTTAGGGTTAGGGTTAGGGTTAGGGTTAGGGTTAGGGTTAGGGTTAGGGTTAGGGTTAGGGTTAGGGTTAGGGTTAGGGTTAGGGTTAGGGTTAGGGTTAGGGTTAGGGTTAGGGTTAGGGTTAGGGTTAGGGTTAGGGTTAGGGTTAGGGTTAGGGTTAGGGTTAGGGTTAGGGTTAGGGTTAGGGTTAGGGTTAGGGTTAGGGTTAGGGTTAGGGTTAGGGTTAGGGTTAGGGTTAGGGTTAGGGTTAGGGTTAGGGTTAGGGTTAGGGTTAGGGTTAGGGTTAGGGTTAGGGTTAGGGTTAGGGTTAGGGTTAGGGTTAGGGTTAGGGTTAGGGTTAGGGTTAGGGTTAGGGTTAGGGTTAGGGTTAGGGTTAGGGTTAGGGTTAGGGTTAGGGTTAGGGTTAGGGTTAGGGTTAGGGTTAGGGTTAGGGTTAGGGTTAGGGTTAGGGTTAGGGTTAGGGTTAGGGTTAGGGTTAGGGTTAGGGTTAGGGTTAGGGTTAGGGTTAGGGTTAGGGTTAGGGTTAGGGTTAGGGTTAGGGTTAGGGTTAGGGTTAGGGTTAGGGTTAGGGTTAGGGTTAGGGTTAGGGTTAGGGTTAGGGTTAGGGTTAGGGTTAGGGTTAGGGTTAGGGTTAGGGTTAGGGTTAGGGTTAGGGTTAGGGTTAGGGTTAGGGTTAGGGTTAGGGTTAGGGTTAGGGTTAGGGTTAGGGTTAGGGTTAGGGTTAGGGTTAGGGTTAGGGTTAGGGTTAGGGTTAGGGTTAGGGTTAGGGTTAGGGTTAGGGTTAGGGTTAGGGTTAGGGTTAGGGTTAGGGTTAGGGTTAGGGTTAGGGTTAGGGTTAGGGTTAGGGTTAGGGTTAGGGTTAGGGTTAGGGTTAGGGTTAGGGTTAGGGTTAGGGTTAGGGTTAGGGTTAGGGTTAGGGTTAGGGTTAGGGTTAGGGTTAGGGTTAGGGTTAGGGTTAGGGTTAGGGTTAGGGTTAGGGTTAGGGTTAGGGTTAGGGTTAGGGTTAGGGTTAGGGTTAGGGTTAGGGTTAGGGTTAGGGTTAGGGTTAGGGTTAGGGTTAGGGTTAGGGTTAGGGTTAGGGTTAGGGTTAGGGTTAGGGTTAGGGTTAGGGTTAGGGTTAGGGTTAGGGTTAGGGTTAGGGTTAGGGTTAGGGTTAGGGTTAGGGTTAGGGTTAGGGTTAGGGTTAGGGTTAGGGTTAGGGTTAGGGTTAGGGTTAGGGTTAGGGTTAGGGTTAGGGTTAGGGTTAGGGTTAGGGTTAGGGTTAGGGTTAGGGTTAGGGTTAGGGTTAGGGTTAGGGTTAGGGTTAGGGTTAGGGTTAGGGTTAGGGTTAGGGTTAGGGTTAGGGTTAGGGTTAGGGTTAGGGTTAGGGTTAGGGTTAGGGTTAGGGTTAGGGTTAGGGTTAGGGTTAGGGTTAGGGTTAGGGTTAGGGTTAGGGTTAGGGTTAGGGTTAGGGTTAGGGTTAGGGTTAGGGTTAGGGTTAGGGTTAGGGTTAGGGTTAGGGTTAGGGTTAGGGTTAGGGTTAGGGTTAGGGTTAGGGTTAGGGTTAGGGTTAGGGTTAGGGTTAGGGTTAGGGTTAGGGTTAGGGTTAGGGTTAGGGTTAGGGTTAGGGTTAGGGTTAGGGTTAGGGTTAGGGTTAGGGTTAGGGTTAGGGTTAGGGTTAGGGTTAGGGTTAGGGTTAGGGTTAGGGTTAGGGTTAGGGTTAGGGTTAGGGTTAGGGTTAGGGTTAGGGTTAGGGTTAGGGTTAGGGTTAGGGTTAGGGTTAGGGTTAGGGTTAGGGTTAGGGTTAGGGTTAGGGTTAGGGTTAGGGTTAGGGTTAGGGTTAGGGTTAGGGTTAGGGTTAGGGTTAGGGTTAGGGTTAGGGTTAGGGTTAGGGTTAGGGTTAGGGTTAGGGTTAGGGTTAGGGTTAGGGTTAGGGTTAGGGTTAGGGTTAGGGTTAGGGTTAGGGTTAGGGTTAGGGTTAGGGTTAGGGTTAGGGTTAGGGTTAGGGTTAGGGTTAGGGTTAGGGTTAGGGTTAGGGTTAGGGTTAGGGTTAGGGTTAGGGTTAGGGTTAGGGTTAGGGTTAGGGTTAGGGTTAGGGTTAGGGTTAGGGTTAGGGTTAGGGTTAGGGTTAGGGTTAGGGTTAGGGTTAGGGTTAGGGTTAGGGTTAGGGTTAGGGTTAGGGTTAGGGTTAGGGTTAGGGTTAGGGTTAGGGTTAGGGTTAGGGTTAGGGTTAGGGTTAGGGTTAGGGTTAGGGTTAGGGTTAGGGTTAGGGTTAGGGTTAGGGTTAGGGTTAGGGTTAGGGTTAGGGTTAGGGTTAGGGTTAGGGTTAGGGTTAGGGTTAGGGTTAGGGTTAGGGTTAGGGTTAGGGTTAGGGTTAGGGTTAGGGTTAGGGTTAGGGTTAGGGTTAGGGTTAGGGTTAGGGTTAGGGTTAGGGTTAGGGTTAGGGTTAGGGTTAGGGTTAGGGTTAGGGTTAGGGTTAGGGTTAGGGTTAGGGTTAGGGTTAGGGTTAGGGTTAGGGTTAGGGTTAGGGTTAGGGTTAGGGTTAGGGTTAGGGTTAGGGTTAGGGTTAGGGTTAGGGTTAGGGTTAGGGTTAGGGTTAGGGTTAGGGTTAGGGTTAGGGTTAGGGTTAGGGTTAGGGTTAGGGTTAGGGTTAGGGTTAGGGTTAGGGTTAGGGTTAGGGTTAGGGTTAGGGTTAGGGTTAGGGTTAGGGTTAGGGTTAGGGTTAGGGTTAGGGTTAGGGTTAGGGTTAGGGTTAGGGTTAGGGTTAGGGTTAGGGTTAGGGTTAGGGTTAGGGTTAGGGTTAGGGTTAGGGTTAGGGTTAGGGTTAGGGTTAGGGTTAGGGTTAGGGTTAGGGTTAGGGTTAGGGTTAGGGTTAGGGTTAGGGTTAGGGTTAGGGTTAGGGTTAGGGTTAGGGTTAGGGTTAGGGTTAGGGTTAGGGTTAGGGTTAGGGTTAGGGTTAGGGTTAGGGTTAGGGTTAGGGTTAGGGTTAGGGTTAGGGTTAGGGTTAGGGTTAGGGTTAGGGTTAGGGTTAGGGTTAGGGTTAGGGTTAGGGTTAGGGTTAGGGTTAGGGTTAGGGTTAGGGTTAGGGTTAGGGTTAGGGTTAGGGTTAGGGTTAGGGTTAGGGTTAGGGTTAGGGTTAGGGTTAGGGTTAGGGTTAGGGTTAGGGTTAGGGTTAGGGTTAGGGTTAGGGTTAGGGTTAGGGTTAGGGTTAGGGTTAGGGTTAGGGTTAGGGTTAGGGTTAGGGTTAGGGTTAGGGTTAGGGTTAGGGTTAGGGTTAGGGTTAGGGTTAGGGTTAGGGTTAGGGTTAGGGTTAGGGTTAGGGTTAGGGTTAGGGTTAGGGTTAGGGTTAGGGTTAGGGTTAGGGTTAGGGTTAGGGTTAGGGTTAGGGTTAGGGTTAGGGTTAGGGTTAGGGTTAGGGTTAGGGTTAGGGTTAGGGTTAGGGTTAGGGTTAGGGTTAGGGTTAGGGTTAGGGTTAGGGTTAGGGTTAGGGTTAGGGTTAGGGTTAGGGTTAGGGTTAGGGTTAGGGTTAGGGTTAGGGTTAGGGTTAGGGTTAGGGTTAGGGTTAGGGTTAGGGTTAGGGTTAGGGTTAGGGTTAGGGTTAGGGTTAGGGTTAGGGTTAGGGTTAGGGTTAGGGTTAGGGTTAGGGTTAGGGTTAGGGTTAGGGTTAGGGTTAGGGTTAGGGTTAGGGTTAGGGTTAGGGTTAGGGTTAGGGTTAGGGTTAGGGTTAGGGTTAGGGTTAGGGTTAGGGTTAGGGTTAGGGTTAGGGTTAGGGTTAGGGTTAGGGTTAGGGTTAGGGTTAGGGTTAGGGTTAGGGTTAGGGTTAGGGTTAGGGTTAGGGTTAGGGTTAGGGTTAGGGTTAGGGTTAGGGTTAGGGTTAGGGTTAGGGTTAGGGTTAGGGTTAGGGTTAGGGTTAGGGTTAGGGTTAGGGTTAGGGTTAGGGTTAGGGTTAGGGTTAGGGTTAGGGTTAGGGTTAGGGTTAGGGTTAGGGTTAGGGTTAGGGTTAGGGTTAGGGTTAGGGTTAGGGTTAGGGTTAGGGTTAGGGTTAGGGTTAGGGTTAGGGTTAGGGTTAGGGTTAGGGTTAGGGTTAGGGTTAGGGTTAGGGTTAGGGTTAGGGTTAGGGTTAGGGTTAGGGTTAGGGTTAGGGTTAGGGTTAGGGTTAGGGTTAGGGTTAGGGTTAGGGTTAGGGTTAGGGTTAGGGTTAGGGTTAGGGTTAGGGTTAGGGTTAGGGTTAGGGTTAGGGTTAGGGTTAGGGTTAGGGTTAGGGTTAGGGTTAGGGTTAGGGTTAGGGTTAGGGTTAGGGTTAGGGTTAGGGTTAGGGTTAGGGTTAGGGTTAGGGTTAGGGTTAGGGTTAGGGTTAGGGTTAGGGTTAGGGTTAGGGTTAGGGTTAGGGTTAGGGTTAGGGTTAGGGTTAGGGTTAGGGTTAGGGTTAGGGTTAGGGTTAGGGTTAGGGTTAGGGTTAGGGTTAGGGTTAGGGTTAGGGTTAGGGTTAGGGTTAGGGTTAGGGTTAGGGTTAGGGTTAGGGTTAGGGTTAGGGTTAGGGTTAGGGTTAGGGTTAGGGTTAGGGTTAGGGTTAGGGTTAGGGTTAGGGTTAGGGTTAGGGTTAGGGTTAGGGTTAGGGTTAGGGTTAGGGTTAGGGTTAGGGTTAGGGTTAGGGTTAGGGTTAGGGTTAGGGTTAGGGTTAGGGTTAGGGTTAGGGTTAGGGTTAGGGTTAGGGTTAGGGTTAGGGTTAGGGTTAGGGTTAGGGTTAGGGTTAGGGTTAGGGTTAGGGTTAGGGTTAGGGTTAGGGTTAGGGTTAGGGTTAGGGTTAGGGTTAGGGTTAGGGTTAGGGTTAGGGTTAGGGTTAGGGTTAGGGTTAGGGTTAGGGTTAGGGTTAGGGTTAGGGTTAGGGTTAGGGTTAGGGTTAGGGTTAGGGTTAGGGTTAGGGTTAGGGTTAGGGTTAGGGTTAGGGTTAGGGTTAGGGTTAGGGTTAGGGTTAGGGTTAGGGTTAGGGTTAGGGTTAGGGTTAGGGTTAGGGTTAGGGTTAGGGTTAGGGTTAGGGTTAGGGTTAGGGTTAGGGTTAGGGTTAGGGTTAGGGTTAGGGTTAGGGTTAGGGTTAGGGTTAGGGTTAGGGTTAGGGTTAGGGTTAGGGTTAGGGTTAGGGTTAGGGTTAGGGTTAGGGTTAGGGTTAGGGTTAGGGTTAGGGTTAGGGTTAGGGTTAGGGTTAGGGTTAGGGTTAGGGTTAGGGTTAGGGTTAGGGTTAGGGTTAGGGTTAGGGTTAGGGTTAGGGTTAGGGTTAGGGTTAGGGTTAGGGTTAGGGTTAGGGTTAGGGTTAGGGTTAGGGTTAGGGTTAGGGTTAGGGTTAGGGTTAGGGTTAGGGTTAGGGTTAGGGTTAGGGTTAGGGTTAGGGTTAGGGTTAGGGTTAGGGTTAGGGTTAGGGTTAGGGTTAGGGTTAGGGTTAGGGTTAGGGTTAGGGTTAGGGTTAGGGTTAGGGTTAGGGTTAGGGTTAGGGTTAGGGTTAGGGTTAGGGTTAGGGTTAGGGTTAGGGTTAGGGTTAGGGTTAGGGTTAGGGTTAGGGTTAGGGTTAGGGTTAGGGTTAGGGTTAGGGTTAGGGTTAGGGTTAGGGTTAGGGTTAGGGTTAGGGTTAGGGTTAGGGTTAGGGTTAGGGTTAGGGTTAGGGTTAGGGTTAGGGTTAGGGTTAGGGTTAGGGTTAGGGTTAGGGTTAGGGTTAGGGTTAGGGTTAGGGTTAGGGTTAGGGTTAGGGTTAGGGTTAGGGTTAGGGTTAGGGTTAGGGTTAGGGTTAGGGTTAGGGTTAGGGTTAGGGTTAGGGTTAGGGTTAGGGTTAGGGTTAGGGTTAGGGTTAGGGTTAGGGTTAGGGTTAGGGTTAGGGTTAGGGTTAGGGTTAGGGTTAGGGTTAGGGTTAGGGTTAGGGTTAGGGTTAGGGTTAGGGTTAGGGTTAGGGTTAGGGTTAGGGTTAGGGTTAGGGTTAGGGTTAGGGTTAGGGTTAGGGTTAGGGTTAGGGTTAGGGTTAGGGTTAGGGTTAGGGTTAGGGTTAGGGTTAGGGTTAGGGTTAGGGTTAGGGTTAGGGTTAGGGTTAGGGTTAGGGTTAGGGTTAGGGTTAGGGTTAGGGTTAGGGTTAGGGTTAGGGTTAGGGTTAGGGTTAGGGTTAGGGTTAGGGTTAGGGTTAGGGTTAGGGTTAGGGTTAGGGTTAGGGTTAGGGTTAGGGTTAGGGTTAGGGTTAGGGTTAGGGTTAGGGTTAGGGTTAGGGTTAGGGTTAGGGTTAGGGTTAGGGTTAGGGTTAGGGTTAGGGTTAGGGTTAGGGTTAGGGTTAGGGTTAGGGTTAGGGTTAGGGTTAGGGTTAGGGTTAGGGTTAGGGTTAGGGTTAGGGTTAGGGTTAGGGTTAGGGTTAGGGTTAGGGTTAGGGTTAGGGTTAGGGTTAGGGTTAGGGTTAGGGTTAGGGTTAGGGTTAGGGTTAGGGTTAGGGTTAGGGTTAGGGTTAGGGTTAGGGTTAGGGTTAGGGTTAGGGTTAGGGTTAGGGTTAGGGTTAGGGTTAGGGTTAGGGTTAGGGTTAGGGTTAGGGTTAGGGTTAGGGTTAGGGTTAGGGTTAGGGTTAGGGTTAGGGTTAGGGTTAGGGTTAGGGTTAGGGTTAGGGTTAGGGTTAGGGTTAGGGTTAGGGTTAGGGTTAGGGTTAGGGTTAGGGTTAGGGTTAGGGTTAGGGTTAGGGTTAGGGTTAGGGTTAGGGTTAGGGTTAGGGTTAGGGTTAGGGTTAGGGTTAGGGTTAGGGTTAGGGTTAGGGTTAGGGTTAGGGTTAGGGTTAGGGTTAGGGTTAGGGTTAGGGTTAGGGTTAGGGTTAGGGTTAGGGTTAGGGTTAGGGTTAGGGTTAGGGTTAGGGTTAGGGTTAGGGTTAGGGTTAGGGTTAGGGTTAGGGTTAGGGTTAGGGTTAGGGTTAGGGTTAGGGTTAGGGTTAGGGTTAGGGTTAGGGTTAGGGTTAGGGTTAGGGTTAGGGTTAGGGTTAGGGTTAGGGTTAGGGTTAGGGTTAGGGTTAGGGTTAGGGTTAGGGTTAGGGTTAGGGTTAGGGTTAGGGTTAGGGTTAGGGTTAGGGTTAGGGTTAGGGTTAGGGTTAGGGTTAGGGTTAGGGTTAGGGTTAGGGTTAGGGTTAGGGTTAGGGTTAGGGTTAGGGTTAGGGTTAGGGTTAGGGTTAGGGTTAGGGTTAGGGTTAGGGTTAGGGTTAGGGTTAGGGTTAGGGTTAGGGTTAGGGTTAGGGTTAGGGTTAGGGTTAGGGTTAGGGTTAGGGTTAGGGTTAGGGTTAGGGTTAGGGTTAGGGTTAGGGTTAGGGTTAGGGTTAGGGTTAGGGTTAGGGTTAGGGTTAGGGTTAGGGTTAGGGTTAGGGTTAGGGTTAGGGTTAGGGTTAGGGTTAGG
The DNA here is from genome assembly GCF_054371585.1 of Giraffa tippelskirchi. Lineage (NCBI taxonomy): Eukaryota > Metazoa > Chordata > Mammalia > Artiodactyla > Giraffidae > Giraffa > Giraffa tippelskirchi. The sequence continues at coordinate 8,242 of NC_137281.1, read as the reverse complement.
GTTAGGGTTAGGGTTAGGGTTAGGGTTAGGGTTAGGGTTAGGGTTAGGGTTAGGGTTAGGGTTAGGGTTAGGGTTAGGGTTAGGGTTAGGGTTAGGGTTAGGGTTAGGGTTAGGGTTAGGGTTAGGGTTAGGGTTAGGGTTAGGGTTAGGGTTAGGGTTAGGGTTAGGGTTAGGGTTAGGGTTAGGGTTAGGGTTAGGGTTAGGGTTAGGGTTAGGGTTAGGGTTAGGGTTAGGGTTAGGGTTAGGGTTAGGGTTAGGGTTAGGGTTAGGGTTAGGGTTAGGGTTAGGGTTAGGGTTAGGGTTAGGGTTAGGGTTAGGGTTAGGGTTAGGGTTAGGGTTAGGGTTAGGGTTAGGGTTAGGGTTAGGGTTAGGGTTAGGGTTAGGGTTAGGGTTAGGGTTAGGGTTAGGGTTAGGGTTAGGGTTAGGGTTAGGGTTAGGGTTAGGGTTAGGGTTAGGGTTAGGGTTAGGGTTAGGGTTAGGGTTAGGGTTAGGGTTAGGGTTAGGGTTAGGGTTAGGGTTAGGGTTAGGGTTAGGGTTAGGGTTAGGGTTAGGGTTAGGGTTAGGGTTAGGGTTAGGGTTAGGGTTAGGGTTAGGGTTAGGGTTAGGGTTAGGGTTAGGGTTAGGGTTAGGGTTAGGGTTAGGGTTAGGGTTAGGGTTAGGGTTAGGGTTAGGGTTAGGGTTAGGGTTAGGGTTAGGGTTAGGGTTAGGGTTAGGGTTAGGGTTAGGGTTAGGGTTAGGGTTAGGGTTAGGGTTAGGGTTAGGGTTAGGGTTAGGGTTAGGGTTAGGGTTAGGGTTAGGGTTAGGGTTAGGGTTAGGGTTAGGGTTAGGGTTAGGGTTAGGGTTAGGGTTAGGGTTAGGGTTAGGGTTAGGGTTAGGGTTAGGGTTAGGGTTAGGGTTAGGGTTAGGGTTAGGGTTAGGGTTAGGGTTAGGGTTAGGGTTAGGGTTAGGGTTAGGGTTAGGGTTAGGGTTAGGGTTAGGGTTAGGGTTAGGGTTAGGGTTAGGGTTAGGGTTAGGGTTAGGGTTAGGGTTAGGGTTAGGGTTAGGGTTAGGGTTAGGGTTAGGGTTAGGGTTAGGGTTAGGGTTAGGGTTAGGGTTAGGGTTAGGGTTAGGGTTAGGGTTAGGGTTAGGGTTAGGGTTAGGGTTAGGGTTAGGGTTAGGGTTAGGGTTAGGGTTAGGGTTAGGGTTAGGGTTAGGGTTAGGGTTAGGGTTAGGGTTAGGGTTAGGGTTAGGGTTAGGGTTAGGGTTAGGGTTAGGGTTAGGGTTAGGGTTAGGGTTAGGGTTAGGGTTAGGGTTAGGGTTAGGGTTAGGGTTAGGGTTAGGGTTAGGGTTAGGGTTAGGGTTAGGGTTAGGGTTAGGGTTAGGGTTAGGGTTAGGGTTAGGGTTAGGGTTAGGGTTAGGGTTAGGGTTAGGGTTAGGGTTAGGGTTAGGGTTAGGGTTAGGGTTAGGGTTAGGGTTAGGGTTAGGGTTAGGGTTAGGGTTAGGGTTAGGGTTAGGGTTAGGGTTAGGGTTAGGGTTAGGGTTAGGGTTAGGGTTAGGGTTAGGGTTAGGGTTAGGGTTAGGGTTAGGGTTAGGGTTAGGGTTAGGGTTAGGGTTAGGGTTAGGGTTAGGGTTAGGGTTAGGGTTAGGGTTAGGGTTAGGGTTAGGGTTAGGGTTAGGGTTAGGGTTAGGGTTAGGGTTAGGGTTAGGGTTAGGGTTAGGGTTAGGGTTAGGGTTAGGGTTAGGGTTAGGGTTAGGGTTAGGGTTAGGGTTAGGGTTAGGGTTAGGGTTAGGGTTAGGGTTAGGGTTAGGGTTAGGGTTAGGGTTAGGGTTAGGGTTAGGGTTAGGGTTAGGGTTAGGGTTAGGGTTAGGGTTAGGGTTAGGGTTAGGGTTAGGGTTAGGGTTAGGGTTAGGGTTAGGGTTAGGGTTAGGGTTAGGGTTAGGGTTAGGGTTAGGGTTAGGGTTAGGGTTAGGGTTAGGGTTAGGGTTAGGGTTAGGGTTAGGGTTAGGGTTAGGGTTAGGGTTAGGGTTAGGGTTAGGGTTAGGGTTAGGGTTAGGGTTAGGGTTAGGGTTAGGGTTAGGGTTAGGGTTAGGGTTAGGGTTAGGGTTAGGGTTAGGGTTAGGGTTAGGGTTAGGGTTAGGGTTAGGGTTAGGGTTAGGGTTAGGGTTAGGGTTAGGGTTAGGGTTAGGGTTAGGGTTAGGGTTAGGGTTAGGGTTAGGGTTAGGGTTAGGGTTAGGGTTAGGGTTAGGGTTAGGGTTAGGGTTAGGGTTAGGGTTAGGGTTAGGGTTAGGGTTAGGGTTAGGGTTAGGGTTAGGGTTAGGGTTAGGGTTAGGGTTAGGGTTAGGGTTAGGGTTAGGGTTAGGGTTAGGGTTAGGGTTAGGGTTAGGGTTAGGGTTAGGGTTAGGGTTAGGGTTAGGGTTAGGGTTAGGGTTAGGGTTAGGGTTAGGGTTAGGGTTAGGGTTAGGGTTAGGGTTAGGGTTAGGGTTAGGGTTAGGGTTAGGGTTAGGGTTAGGGTTAGGGTTAGGGTTAGGGTTAGGGTTAGGGTTAGGGTTAGGGTTAGGGTTAGGGTTAGGGTTAGGGTTAGGGTTAGGGTTAGGGTTAGGGTTAGGGTTAGGGTTAGGGTTAGGGTTAGGGTTAGGGTTAGGGTTAGGGTTAGGGTTAGGGTTAGGGTTAGGGTTAGGGTTAGGGTTAGGGTTAGGGTTAGGGTTAGGGTTAGGGTTAGGGTTAGGGTTAGGGTTAGGGTTAGGGTTAGGGTTAGGGTTAGGGTTAGGGTTAGGGTTAGGGTTAGGGTTAGGGTTAGGGTTAGGGTTAGGGTTAGGGTTAGGGTTAGGGTTAGGGTTAGGGTTAGGGTTAGGGTTAGGGTTAGGGTTAGGGTTAGGGTTAGGGTTAGGGTTAGGGTTAGGGTTAGGGTTAGGGTTAGGGTTAGGGTTAGGGTTAGGGTTAGGGTTAGGGTTAGGGTTAGGGTTAGGGTTAGGGTTAGGGTTAGGGTTAGGGTTAGGGTTAGGGTTAGGGTTAGGGTTAGGGTTAGGGTTAGGGTTAGGGTTAGGGTTAGGGTTAGGGTTAGGGTTAGGGTTAGGGTTAGGGTTAGGGTTAGGGTTAGGGTTAGGGTTAGGGTTAGGGTTAGGGTTAGGGTTAGGGTTAGGGTTAGGGTTAGGGTTAGGGTTAGGGTTAGGGTTAGGGTTAGGGTTAGGGTTAGGGTTAGGGTTAGGGTTAGGGTTAGGGTTAGGGTTAGGGTTAGGGTTAGGGTTAGGGTTAGGGTTAGGGTTAGGGTTAGGGTTAGGGTTAGGGTTAGGGTTAGGGTTAGGGTTAGGGTTAGGGTTAGGGTTAGGGTTAGGGTTAGGGTTAGGGTTAGGGTTAGGGTTAGGGTTAGGGTTAGGGTTAGGGTTAGGGTTAGGGTTAGGGTTAGGGTTAGGGTTAGGGTTAGGGTTAGGGTTAGGGTTAGGGTTAGGGTTAGGGTTAGGGTTAGGGTTAGGGTTAGGGTTAGGGTTAGGGTTAGGGTTAGGGTTAGGGTTAGGGTTAGGGTTAGGGTTAGGGTTAGGGTTAGGGTTAGGGTTAGGGTTAGGGTTAGGGTTAGGGTTAGGGTTAGGGTTAGGGTTAGGGTTAGGGTTAGGGTTAGGGTTAGGGTTAGGGTTAGGGTTAGGGTTAGGGTTAGGGTTAGGGTTAGGGTTAGGGTTAGGGTTAGGGTTAGGGTTAGGGTTAGGGTTAGGGTTAGGGTTAGGGTTAGGGTTAGGGTTAGGGTTAGGGTTAGGGTTAGGGTTAGGGTTAGGGTTAGGGTTAGGGTTAGGGTTAGGGTTAGGGTTAGGGTTAGGGTTAGGGTTAGGGTTAGGGTTAGGGTTAGGGTTAGGGTTAGGGTTAGGGTTAGGGTTAGGGTTAGGGTTAGGGTTAGGGTTAGGGTTAGGGTTAGGGTTAGGGTTAGGGTTAGGGTTAGGGTTAGGGTTAGGGTTAGGGTTAGGGTTAGGGTTAGGGTTAGGGTTAGGGTTAGGGTTAGGGTTAGGGTTAGGGTTAGGGTTAGGGTTAGGGTTAGGGTTAGGGTTAGGGTTAGGGTTAGGGTTAGGGTTAGGGTTAGGGTTAGGGTTAGGGTTAGGGTTAGGGTTAGGGTTAGGGTTAGGGTTAGGGTTAGGGTTAGGGTTAGGGTTAGGGTTAGGGTTAGGGTTAGGGTTAGGGTTAGGGTTAGGGTTAGGGTTAGGGTTAGGGTTAGGGTTAGGGTTAGGGTTAGGGTTAGGGTTAGGGTTAGGGTTAGGGTTAGGGTTAGGGTTAGGGTTAGGGTTAGGGTTAGGGTTAGGGTTAGGGTTAGGGTTAGGGTTAGGGTTAGGGTTAGGGTTAGGGTTAGGGTTAGGGTTAGGGTTAGGGTTAGGGTTAGGGTTAGGGTTAGGGTTAGGGTTAGGGTTAGGGTTAGGGTTAGGGTTAGGGTTAGGGTTAGGGTTAGGGTTAGGGTTAGGGTTAGGGTTAGGGTTAGGGTTAGGGTTAGGGTTAGGGTTAGGGTTAGGGTTAGGGTTAGGGTTAGGGTTAGGGTTAGGGTTAGGGTTAGGGTTAGGGTTAGGGTTAGGGTTAGGGTTAGGGTTAGGGTTAGGGTTAGGGTTAGGGTTAGGGTTAGGGTTAGGGTTAGGGTTAGGGTTAGGGTTAGGGTTAGGGTTAGGGTTAGGGTTAGGGTTAGGGTTAGGGTTAGGGTTAGGGTTAGGGTTAGGGTTAGGGTTAGGGTTAGGGTTAGGGTTAGGGTTAGGGTTAGGGTTAGGGTTAGGGTTAGGGTTAGGGTTAGGGTTAGGGTTAGGGTTAGGGTTAGGGTTAGGGTTAGGGTTAGGGTTAGGGTTAGGGTTAGGGTTAGGGTTAGGGTTAGGGTTAGGGTTAGGGTTAGGGTTAGGGTTAGGGTTAGGGTTAGGGTTAGGGTTAGGGTTAGGGTTAGGGTTAGGGTTAGGGTTAGGGTTAGGGTTAGGGTTAGGGTTAGGGTTAGGGTTAGGGTTAGGGTTAGGGTTAGGGTTAGGGTTAGGGTTAGGGTTAGGGTTAGGGTTAGGGTTAGGGTTAGGGTTAGGGTTAGGGTTAGGGTTAGGGTTAGGGTTAGGGTTAGGGTTAGGGTTAGGGTTAGGGTTAGGGTTAGGGTTAGGGTTAGGGTTAGGGTTAGGGTTAGGGTTAGGGTTAGGGTTAGGGTTAGGGTTAGGGTTAGGGTTAGGGTTAGGGTTAGGGTTAGGGTTAGGGTTAGGGTTAGGGTTAGGGTTAGGGTTAGGGTTAGGGTTAGGGTTAGGGTTAGGGTTAGGGTTAGGGTTAGGGTTAGGGTTAGGGTTAGGGTTAGGGTTAGGGTTAGGGTTAGGGTTAGGGTTAGGGTTAGGGTTAGGGTTAGGGTTAGGGTTAGGGTTAGGGTTAGGGTTAGGGTTAGGGTTAGGGTTAGGGTTAGGGTTAGGGTTAGGGTTAGGGTTAGGGTTAGGGTTAGGGTTAGGGTTAGGGTTAGGGTTAGGGTTAGGGTTAGGGTTAGGGTTAGGGTTAGGGTTAGGGTTAGGGTTAGGGTTAGGGTTAGGGTTAGGGTTAGGGTTAGGGTTAGGGTTAGGGTTAGGGTTAGGGTTAGGGTTAGGGTTAGGGTTAGGGTTAGGGTTAGGGTTAGGGTTAGGGTTAGGGTTAGGGTTAGGGTTAGGGTTAGGGTTAGGGTTAGGGTTAGGGTTAGGGTTAGGGTTAGGGTTAGGGTTAGGGTTAGGGTTAGGGTTAGGGTTAGGGTTAGGGTTAGGGTTAGGGTTAGGGTTAGGGTTAGGGTTAGGGTTAGGGTTAGGGTTAGGGTTAGGGTTAGGGTTAGGGTTAGGGTTAGGGTTAGGGTTAGGGTTAGGGTTAGGGTTAGGGTTAGGGTTAGGGTTAGGGTTAGGGTTAGGGTTAGGGTTAGGGTTAGGGTTAGGGTTAGGGTTAGGGTTAGGGTTAGGGTTAGGGTTAGGGTTAGGGTTAGGGTTAGGGTTAGGGTTAGGGTTAGGGTTAGGGTTAGGGTTAGGGTTAGGGTTAGGGTTAGGGTTAGGGTTAGGGTTAGGGTTAGGGTTAGGGTTAGGGTTAGGGTTAGGGTTAGGGTTAGGGTTAGGGTTAGGGTTAGGGTTAGGGTTAGGGTTAGGGTTAGGGTTAGGGTTAGGGTTAGGGTTAGGGTTAGGGTTAGGGTTAGGGTTAGGGTTAGGGTTAGGGTTAGGGTTAGGGTTAGGGTTAGGGTTAGGGTTAGGGTTAGGGTTAGGGTTAGGGTTAGGGTTAGGGTTAGGGTTAGGGTTAGGGTTAGGGTTAGGGTTAGGGTTAGGGTTAGGGTTAGGGTTAGGGTTAGGGTTAGGGTTAGGGTTAGGGTTAGGGTTAGGGTTAGGGTTAGGGTTAGGGTTAGGGTTAGGGTTAGGGTTAGGGTTAGGGTTAGGGTTAGGGTTAGGGTTAGGGTTAGGGTTAGGGTTAGGGTTAGGGTTAGGGTTAGGGTTAGGGTTAGGGTTAGGGTTAGGGTTAGGGTTAGGGTTAGGGTTAGGGTTAGGGTTAGGGTTAGGGTTAGGGTTAGGGTTAGGGTTAGGGTTAGGGTTAGGGTTAGGGTTAGGGTTAGGGTTAGGGTTAGGGTTAGGGTTAGGGTTAGGGTTAGGGTTAGGGTTAGGGTTAGGGTTAGGGTTAGGGTTAGGGTTAGGGTTAGGGTTAGGGTTAGGGTTAGGGTTAGGGTTAGGGTTAGGGTTAGGGTTAGGGTTAGGGTTAGGGTTAGGGTTAGGGTTAGGGTTAGGGTTAGGGTTAGGGTTAGGGTTAGGGTTAGGGTTAGGGTTAGGGTTAGGGTTAGGGTTAGGGTTAGGGTTAGGGTTAGGGTTAGGGTTAGGGTTAGGGTTAGGGTTAGGGTTAGGGTTAGGGTTAGGGTTAGGGTTAGGGTTAGGGTTAGGGTTAGGGTTAGGGTTAGGGTTAGGGTTAGGGTTAGGGTTAGGGTTAGGGTTAGGGTTAGGGTTAGGGTTAGGGTTAGGGTTAGGGTTAGGGTTAGGGTTAGGGTTAGGGTTAGGGTTAGGGTTAGGGTTAGGGTTAGGGTTAGGGTTAGGGTTAGGGTTAGGGTTAGGGTTAGGGTTAGGGTTAGGGTTAGGGTTAGGGTTAGGGTTAGGGTTAGGGTTAGGGTTAGGGTTAGGGTTAGGGTTAGGGTTAGGGTTAGGGTTAGGGTTAGGGTTAGGGTTAGGGTTAGGGTTAGGGTTAGGGTTAGGGTTAGGGTTAGGGTTAGGGTTAGGGTTAGGGTTAGGGTTAGGGTTAGGGTTAGGGTTAGGGTTAGGGTTAGGGTTAGGGTTAGGGTTAGGGTTAGGGTTAGGGTTAGGGTTAGGGTTAGGGTTAGGGTTAGGGTTAGGGTTAGGGTTAGGGTTAGGGTTAGGGTTAGGGTTAGGGTTAGGGTTAGGGTTAGGGTTAGGGTTAGGGTTAGGGTTAGGGTTAGGGTTAGGGTTAGGGTTAGGGTTAGGGTTAGGGTTAGGGTTAGGGTTAGGGTTAGGGTTAGGGTTAGGGTTAGGGTTAGGGTTAGGGTTAGGGTTAGGGTTAGGGTTAGGGTTAGGGTTAGGGTTAGGGTTAGGGTTAGGGTTAGGGTTAGGGTTAGGGTTAGGGTTAGGGTTAGGGTTAGGGTTAGGGTTAGGGTTAGGGTTAGGGTTAGGGTTAGGGTTAGGGTTAGGGTTAGGGTTAGGGTTAGGGTTAGGGTTAGGGTTAGGGTTAGGGTTAGGGTTAGGGTTAGGGTTAGGGTTAGGGTTAGGGTTAGGGTTAGGGTTAGGGTTAGGGTTAGGGTTAGGGTTAGGGTTAGGGTTAGGGTTAGGGTTAGGGTTAGGGTTAGGGTTAGGGTTAGGGTTAGGGTTAGGGTTAGGGTTAGGGTTAGGGTTAGGGTTAGGGTTAGGGTTAGGGTTAGGGTTAGGGTTAGGGTTAGGGTTAGGGTTAGGGTTAGGGTTAGGGTTAGGGTTAGGGTTAGGGTTAGGGTTAGGGTTAGGGTTAGGGTTAGGGTTAGGGTTAGGGTTAGGGTTAGGGTTAGGGTTAGGGTTAGGGTTAGGGTTAGGGTTAGGGTTAGGGTTAGGGTTAGGGTTAGGGTTAGGGTTAGGGTTAGGGTTAGGGTTAGGGTTAGGGTTAGGGTTAGGGTTAGGGTTAGGGTTAGGGTTAGGGTTAGGGTTAGGGTTAGGGTTAGGGTTAGGGTTAGGGTTAGGGTTAGGGTTAGGGTTAGGGTTAGGGTTAGGGTTAGGGTTAGGGTTAGGGTTAGGGTTAGGGTTAGGGTTAGGGTTAGGGTTAGGGTTAGGGTTAGGGTTAGGGTTAGGGTTAGAGCAATACCTAAATCTACGAGTAGGTTAC